>NC_028643.1:37621349-37622521 GCF_001406875.1 Solanum pennellii | reverse complement strand
TCGCGTGATTAATGAATTCTACCCGACCCGACCCGGCTGGACCCTTTTCAAAATCTGACCGTTTATACTCCCCACCCCTCCATATTTCACCCCATTACTTCCTTATTCCTCTCATCTCCCCTCTCTTTTCAACTTCCACATTCCCCCCACTGATCATTGCCCCCACAATTCTCCAAAGCCTTAAAATCATCATCTACTAGTCGGAGCTGCTGCTGTAGGTGTCTACCTTGCCAATTGAGTCATTCTCCATTTGTTTTTTCTCCATTTCCAAGATATGTGTCTCTAAATTTATACTCATTTATCTTGCATTTTGGTTTAGTAGTTAGTATTAGCTTAGTTCTTAGTCGTATATTGTTTCCTTGATATGATTATGTCTAAACCTAGGCTAAAAATGTTCGAATTTGCCATGTTGATAACCCTAGGCATAGGTGTTTTTGCATTGGTAGTATCCTAGGTAGTTGGGATAGACATATATAGGTCCACAACACTACAAGACCATGTGGGTTCATCGGGGTTGCTTAGGGTAACTGTAGTTCTGCCACTGTCACTCAGAACGAGACCCCGATGACGGACCGTCGGACACACGATGAACCGTCGTAGGGTCCGTTCCAGAAGCCCTAGCACCCTTTCCCAACGACACATGTGACGGACCGTTGTCTTCACGACGGTCCGTCCTGCACAACCGTGCTGTTTGTCAGAGACCCTGTTTCTAAGGGTCTCTCAAAATTTTCTAAGTGTCATACGACGGACCGTCATACCCACGACGGTTCGTCCTGCACGACCGTCATGATGGTCAGAGACCCCTCTGCTAAGGGTCTCCCAACATTTTCTAAGTGTCCTACGACGGACACTTACGACGGACCGTCGTACCCACGACGCTCCGTCCTGCTCGTCCGTCATGATTGTCAGAGACCCCCCCTTCAGGGTTCTTTATATATACATAGAACAAGTATAACACGACGTACCTTATGACGGTCCGTCATAGCCACGACGAGCCGTCATCTGTCCCGTCGTGTGATACAGTTTCAATATCACTAACACACTAGTTTCAATGTTTTATGTCGTATGGGCTTGCCTGTCTTGTTTGCCACTACTCATACTAATATTGCTCCTTTACAGGTACTATCGACTATGGCACCCAAGCAAGACCGCACCTACGCACGCGGGCGATC
>NC_028643.1:37618669-37620829 GCF_001406875.1 Solanum pennellii | reverse complement strand
GTCCCACGATGCCGGAGATCCATAACCTCTTCACCAGGCATCGCTTAGAGTGTACAGCACGTCCGTTCAGCGAGGAGATGGTCCGAGAGTTCTACGCGTCCTACGTAGCGACTCTCCGATCACAGATCGACAGGCGGGCTGCTCCCGCTAAACAGGCCCCATTGGAGCAGGTTCGTGTCCGGGGCGTGCAGGTTGACATTTCCCTGCCAGCCATCTGCCGGTTCCTATACGGCGAGAGTGCAGATGCTACTCGGACCCCCATCACTTCCGAGTTTGACTACCGCTGGCAGATAGTGAAGGATGGACAGTTCCTGCGAGAGCCAGCACTGAGAGAGACCACCAAGAGGTGGATGGCCCTGCACCTATCAGTAGATGGAGAGGGTGCGGATTGGGTCACCGAGCCGAAGGGGGCCATCAAGAAGGACAACATCACGTTCGTCGCAAAGTTCTTGTGGCTGCTCGTTCGTCACTGCCTTTCCCCCACAGCTGCTGATAACATAGTTACCTGGGATCGAGCAGTGTTGATGGCGGCGATGTTAGCCGGCTTCGAGGTGGACTACGCATGGCTTCTCCAGGCAGTCATGCACGAGAGGGCATTCAAGGTCACTACCACCTACCCCTTTCCGTGCATGATCTTTGCCCTTTGCAGGTCTGCAGGTGTGCCCATATGGCACATAGATCAGTTGAGGACCCCGCAGGGTACCGTTGACGTCGACCTCATCAGAGACGAGGCCAATGAGTTGGCCCTACGTAGAGGGCCCCGTCCAGAGCTGCCACCACTTGCTGATGATCTTGCAGAGACGGTAGCCCAGGCCCGCACAGCTACACAGGCGTCCACTGACACTACCCCCGTCGAGTCTATCCCGGGTAGTAGCACAGCCCCGAGCTCCTCTCGCACAGCCCCTCTACCGTAACTGGTCCCGCTTGCTAGGGTCCAAAAACTAGAGGCACAAATGGCCACCCTTCTGCACCATATTCAGCCGTGGATGCAGAAGTCGATTACAGAGTCTGAAGCACGTCTAGAGAGGAAGATGCAGCAGTTTACAGAGCGGAAGATTTCTGAGGTCAACCAGCGTCTAGACGCCTTTGAATTGAGAGTGTTAGCCCGACCAGCCCCTCTGGTGGATGTGTCGACTCTTCAGGCTGCAGTCGACAGTCTTCGTGCAGACATCGAAACGATCCTAGAGGCAAGGGTGCCGGAGTCTGAGGCCCCTTCTGTCGAGCCTGCTGAGGATACCGTGCAAGCGGCCCTGTTTACCACTCCAGACATTCCACCACCTCCCCCTCGAGAGAGTGCCAAGAGGTGTAGGGATCGAGCAGAGGATGAGGCGCGAGCAAGGAAGAAGGAGCGCCGAGAGATGGAGGCTGCGCGGAGAGCCTCACTTGCTGACGAGGCGGCGCACCGGATGAGAGCGGCAGAGTTAGCGGCTAAAGCATCTAGCTCCCGCACTGTAGATATCGCTGGCGGCACTACTGATGGTGCGGTTGTTGCTGAGGACACCACTGAGGGTGTTCCGATTGCAGAGGACGTGGGTTCCGGAGATCCGGACCCACCATCTTGCTGATTGACGGCGCTTTGCGCCACAGGTTTGCTTCACCTACCACTCTAGTATTTACATTTTTATGCATTGGGGACAATTGCAAGCTTTTTTGTTGGGGGTGGGGTAAATGGATAGTGAGTGTTAGGGTGAAGTCTGAGTAGCCCAATTCACTATCCTCTTTTGGGGTTTTCTTGCCTGTGTTCTTTTTCCCCAAAAGACTGGTTACTTTTCCTGTTGAACCGGCATGTTTATATCTTTTGTACATAGTTTAATTCTAGAGCATGATGGCTAAAATGATATCCTGATAAACTTAAAAAAATGCATGACTAGGCTTAGTAACTGATAATTGTGTGGCCCTAAGCATGAAATAGAGTTACACCATTGCGTTACCCTAAGTCATTAATTCGAACTAGGTGTCTAATAATCACGTATAGTGATGACATGTCAAGTGAGTGTGAGGAAATTTGAATAGTCCACTATTGGTACTGAGCTAGAACTTGCCTGGTTAGTCCTGCTAAAAGTAAGTTGAAACAGACAATTAGGAAAGGATCATCGGCCCTTATTCAAGATAGCCCATTTCTAGCCTAAATAAAAGAAACCAAATGAAATTTATCCTTCT
>NC_028643.1:37602015-37618287 GCF_001406875.1 Solanum pennellii | reverse complement strand
GCTGAATGCGGAGATTTTGAGCGAAAAAATGCAGAAGAGACCACCTACTGAGCTTATGACGGTCCGTCGTGCATGTGACGGTCCGCAGGTGGCAGCTTAGTGCAGCTGCTGAATGAAGATGGGGATGTCTGACCAAGTGTGGGATTACGAAGTTTGTGACGGTCCGTCGTGCAGGTTCGTCGTGAAGTTCAGAGAAGTGATCCCAGTACCCAGATTCCGAGAGTTGAAGTATTTTGGAACGAAGACCCTCGACGGACCGTTATGCCTATGACGGTCCGCCATACTTGCCGTCGAGGGGAATGAAGAAAGCAGAAGAAGAAATTGCACCAAGTATGGGACGACGGAGTCCACGACGGTCCGTTATGACCACGACGGTCCGTCGCGTGGTCCGTCTACCCAGCCGCGTTTTGGCAGATTTCCAGCAATTAGAATTCTTGTTTAATTAGTTTTTTGTTTTTTTATAAATAGTTCGAAAAACCTCGTTTTTGAGGTTAGACACCTGATAGTTAGACTCTTAGATTGTTGAAACTCCGTATTCGTAAACATTGTATTGTGAGATTCTCGATAATCATTAGACTTTTCGTGAGATTATTGATTACTTTGAGAATTCTTGCAAGTGATTTTTGGTGATTAATCAAGCAATCTTTTGGACTTTATTCTTTCTCATTGAAGTAAGTACATGAATTCTTATTTAATATATTTGAATATTGTGTTTATGGCTATGAGTAACAAAACCCTATAACTAGGGTTGTGAGAACCACAGGCAAATAATGAGAAAAACCCTAGCTAAAATAACAATTCTAGAATAGTGTCTTGCATGTATTAATAATTCTTTCGCTTAGAAGTCTTTTTAACGGATGATCAACGTTAGAACTCGCCTTAATGCTACTTGCCGGACCAAGGAGGTAGATAATAGGAAAAGAATTATTAACATAGATTTAGTGTATACTATCTAATAGGCTAGTATTGATTGGTACGAGGTAATAACTTAGTCAAATATTGAATGCAATGCTTAATATGAGGTAAAGATAAAGGTTAGGAAAGCAACACACGTAGCCGGACAAAGGTGCGGAGTGAGATTTTCTAGATGCCGGACCAAGGATTTAGAAATACATAACTTATCACTTTGCATGCAAGATACTAGGAAAGAATTGTTATAGTTAATTTATCGAGTTATGAACCTGTGGGGAACACGTAAACCCTAGTTACTTTGATTAACTGATTAAAACCCAACTTTCAAACCCATTAAGTGTCTCTTTTAATTTCGCTAGTTATTTTACTCATTAGGAAATTCAAACCCCCCTTTTTATGTTTTTACTTTCCAAGGAAGTCATCAACCGAACAATAGTAATTACAAGTTGAAGTTAAGTCTAGACTATTTTCCTCGTGGGAACGATCCCAACCTCACTAGTTGGGTTATTTACTTGACCCGACCGCTTTACTTCTTATTTGAGAAGTAAGTTTGAGCGTATCATAGAGCATATAAGTAGATATCATAAACTTGCATTTTTCGTATTCTTTTCATGATCTCACATTGAGAATACTCATAGCCCAACATATACTCATAGAAACATCATGCATACTTCATTTGCATATTATGATCATTAATAGGCTATCATAATATCATAGAGAAATCATAACCTTAAAAGACTGACCTCTTGCTTCCAAGTATCTTATTAAAGAACTTACGTTCAATTTTTTAATAATCATAAAAATAACATAGTGAAATACTCTGTAGCATAGTCAATACCAACCCTTAATTTCATACACCAGATCAATTCATAATGAAGGATAAATAAAAGAGTCGTTCCAGAGTTTTTTCAAGTCTTAGTTCCAATCCAAACGTTCACACGTTATCAAGTAGTAGAAACAACCCATTTGAAACCATCAATTAGAGAAATATCATGCATCACCCGAAAATCAAACATTATCAATCCAATACTCAACTATTTGTTTGAAATCAACCATAGAAAATCATTATCTTTCAACAAAAGTCATAAATCTAGAGTGAGGAAGAAAACCTATTTTATAGAGTAAAATCCCTAGAAGTTTGAATTCTTGAAAACCTTCTTTGCAAGGACCTCTTGGGGAAAGGAATACCAAGAGTGAAAGACTTACCTTATAGACAAATAATCCATGAAATTTGATTGGAAATCTTGAATCATTCGTCTTCTTCCTCAAGATCTTATTCTTCTTCAAGTGGAAAAGAGAGTATTTCTTGAGAGAGATAGGTAATTGGGTTTGAATCTGTTTTGGACATGTAAAAAGTAGTCTAAAACTAGCCTAGTTTCCACATATAGTCGTCCCATAAAATAAATAAAAGACCCTTCACATAAATTGATATTTTTGTGAAGTTAAATTACCCAAAATCCGACTTTAACAAATCAGGGATGTGGTTGCACGTCGCGGGGCCAATTCCGATTATTTATCTGAATTTTTGGGTTAAGGCTGCCCCTCGAATCTTGAGGCAGTACCCTGCGTGTAGGCTGCGCGTCGCACACCTCATGCCCCAATCTTGTTCACGCAGGCGTCTTGGCAGCCTGCCTACACATGTTGAGATCCTCCTCAAGGACCCTTCAGGTGGTCCTTGAGGTGTCGTTAATGGATATTTGGACTCTTTGTACTATAAACTACCTATGCAAGGTCTGTTTACAAGTTTTGTACTTCATTGACACTTCCAAACCTTCATCAAACATAGTGACGTCAACAAGTTAAAATTAGCTAGTTTCCGGACGTCAAGGTCTTTCTTTGTCGTTTTGGCTCTAACATTTTCTAAATGAACTAATTAAACTAATGTAGGTCTGAAAATATTATTTTAAATATTATTAAATAGATTAATCTCTAGTCTAAGTCATGGCATATACGGAGTGTTACACCTTATTGACGAATTAATCCATGAATTTTAAATGAAAACCTTGGACTTGAAAGTGACTTAAAAGTGACTTAAAACCAATATAAACTCGTCCCTTACATTAACCAAAATACCCCTCACTTAATTGGGATTTTTTATGAAGTTAAATGACGCGGACGAATCTGGGAAGTGGTTATGCGTCACGAGGGCAATTACATTTTTAAAAAAAAAAATTTTGGTCGAGGCAGTTAGCTTCGTAAAGGCCTCGCATCGCGAGGAAAAATTTGCCTAGCTGGTAATGGCAAAGTGACGCCCAAGGGGCTTCATATCTTGGCTGTCGCAATCTGCTTTGCTAGCTTGCTCGCCAATGTTTCAGTCGTCCTCAAGGACCCTTCGGGCGGTCCTTGTGGAGTTTTTACTAGAATTTGGACCATTTATACCGCATTTTACTTATCTAAATTCCTTTTAAAAGTTTTGGTATTCATTTGAAACTCCAAAACCTTCACCTAACATAGGGACGTCTACTAGTTAAATTTAGCTAGTTTCTAGACGTCAAGATCTTTGTTTGTCATTTTGGATCTAAACTTTTCTAATTGAGTTTAATACACTAATATAGGCCCGGAAACATCATTTTAAGTATTAATTAATAGGCAAAGGTCTATTCTAGCTCATGGAACTTCCAGAGTGTTACAAGCGTGACTTTAGGAGTCTACCTAGTATAGGTAGGGGTATGGGACTCTACCTAGACATTGCAAAAGCTGACTATAAGGGAAGTCCTAGAAGATTGTTCTTATGTACTATGAACACTAAATGTATAATGCTTATGGTATATGATTTTTCTTTTATATGATGTTGGTTATGTTCATGAATATGTTGTTGGTCTATATTGCCATTTGTGATGATGAATCCTTAAGATATAAGTTTTATCAAGTAAATAATCATTTATGCTCTCCTATCATTATAACATTGATTATGTGGGGTATGGGGCTACACAGAAGCATTGCACTTGTAGGCTTGGGATGGGATTATTTGTAACTGTTGTATGTTATGTTGATATGAAATATTGAACACAAAATGTTAGTATGACTTTATGATGATGTGTCTTTTTGTATGATCATGCTTTATATTGTTGTGACTCTTATATTTTATATTCTCTAGTATGTGCATTAAAGACTTTCAAATGAATTAGCATGCTTTCTAAAGAAGGGTCCTTTTCATGCATGGCTTTAAATGTATCATGTGCATATACCCATACTTAGTACAGTTAGCGTACTAACCCATATACTTTATATTACTACAAACATAGGGTCCGGACATTGAAGATTAAGAAGGTTAATTGAAGAAGTTTGGAACTCTTTTTCCAATTGTTGGTAGGTCTCATGTTCAGGGATGCTATCTTTTCATTATTCTAGTCAGGAAGATTGTAGTAATTTAAGAGACACTATTTCATTCTTTTTTTAAAGTTGTATTCTTTTTTAGTAAGACCTATATGCCATATTGATATTTTATTGGCTAATCCCAAGACTCGTACTCTTCAAATGGTTTTTATGCAGGACAGTTTTTAGACTATCGTGTATATGATGATCATGTTCTGAAAAGTGAAGCCTAAGTAAGCTTCTATGTGAGAGGTCTATGCATACCTCAACATATTATAAGAGAGAATGTCTAAATATACTTCACATAGTATATGTATGTTTTTAATTTTCTGCATTTTAAACCTATGACATGTTATGACGAATGCAAAGGTCTTGTCTGAGTTCTATTCAAGGACGACGTCGCTGGTTATGTCTGGGAGGTGCTCTATGAATGTGAAATTTCGATGGTAAAACCTAATCTAAATTCATGAATGTGATACTTATAAGGTAATGCTTTTGCAGGAAAACTTGTAGGTTAAAAGGTGACCTTCTTAAATTAACATCATGCATAGTAATTTATCAAAGTTAGGATCATATAATCAAGAATTGAACTAGACTTCATTCATTATGATGAATCTTGACTTGTAAAGATTAAATTGAACCTTTATGATAAAATATAACTAGATTAACGTACTTTTGAAGAATGTGATTACAATACCTTGAAATCTAAGTATTAGGATGATAGTATGAAATAAAGCTTGAGAATATGGCTTATAGCCATCAATGTTAGGTGTTTGGGGGAAAAGGCAATATTATGCGATATTTTTGTGTATTGATTAGACTCTACACACTTAGAAATGAATATTATAGGTGATCCAAGGTTCTCTTATATAGAACGGTTGTTGGTGCATATAGTAATCTAAAATGAATTAAAGCTTGTTAGAATAGAATAGCTTTAAGTTTAGACACATGATCCCTTAATGTATATCTTTGCTTGTTAGGATAAGACCAATATTGATAGCTTAGGATTGTGGATTTATACTTTCTTATGGAATAACTTTACATGGAATTGCATGAATTCATTTCATTGTAGCTTGATTTGGTATGACAAGACCATTTAATGGTAGCATATGATTGAGGACTTCTACTCTCTTATGGGTAGCTTGAACTAGTATTGCAAGAGTGAATTTCATGGTAACCTTATTTGTTTAGGCAAAGAGCACTTCATGGTAGCTTTAGGATTGAGGACATACAATCTTCTAACATTAGTTTGATTGAGATACACACTCTCCCATGCATATTATAAATTAGCATCTTAGTAATCTTATAAGTATAGTTTGGGTTAGTAGTACTAAAGGTAACTTAAATTGAGAATCATACTCTCCTAAGGATGGCTTGTATAGCATCATGGTTTGTGTTGCATGGTTTCTGTGATGGGAAATTATGCCCTTACTTCAATAATGTGGACTAGTATGATGGTACGTCTTCATGGTAGCTTGACATAGCATAATAAAACTAGGTTAGTTAGATTATTAGATTTGTCTATACTAGTAGTTTTCTATTCCTTTGTAGACTGGAATTGATGTCTTGTGCTCATTTATGTTTGATGACTTTCCTAGTACAAAATACATAAGAACCTTATATAAGTGGATGCAAATAGTCAAGAGGGACAATCCCCATCTAGTGAACATTCCTGATAGTCTAAAGAAGATGTTAGTTTGGGTAGTAGGATTGGACAATATCCATACATGGCAAAAGTATGACTTGAGGCTAGTTTTGAAGAGTTCCGCTACTTAGTATAGACTTATCATTTGTTGTTGATATAGTTTCCTCCAAAAATATGATTGACATATGATGATAGTTCCTTGTCAATATATAATAGGTCTTGAATGGAACATGTGAATAATAAGCATGATTAGAGTGAATCCAAGGAGATGCTTAGTGAGTGGTTGTATGGGAAACCATACATGCATTTCACAAGTTTTTTTTTAGGATACTTAGGAGTATACTTCTCTTATTACATGAAAACGTATGTCTTGACAATGAATGTAGATTATGCCCACGAATGACCAAACATAGGTAAATAGCTTGGATAGTATTATTGGATGCTATCATTGCTTTGCACAAGCATACTTGGACGTGTCTTCGGAAGTAGTTCTCTTGAAATATGAAAGGTTTAAGTTGACGTATGTAACCATGTATGTCTAAGTAGAACTATACCATGAACATTATGTATCTCTTATGTTCATTTACTATGTCTTATTTTGACATGATTATATGGTAATTATTTTTAAGATTATGCTTATAGACATGTTGTTATATCTTATGCATATGTCTTATGTTGACTAACCATTTAGATATTCCCTTATTTTGTTATGCTAGGTTTTGTTGTACATTATGTACTAATATTTATTGCCTAACTGTAACCAAATGTAGGTTTTCAGATATTATGTTGCTTTGTACTCTAGGGTTCTAAGAAGCAAGAAGAGTCGAAAAACTTGTGAGTCCTCACAGCTACGAGGACAACCCCCTTTATTTAGATTATGTCATTTCTTTCTTTTCAACTATTTTATGGGAGGTGTATCAAGAGTATATTCTAAAGATTTTATTAGATGTTTGAGACTATGTGTAGAAAGAATTCTGCTTGGTTTTATTAAAATGACATCAATTGTAATAGTTTTAAGGTTTCCCTAATTTTCTATTATCTTATGTTATGATATTCTAAGGGCTTGTGTGAGACCGCTATAGGGTCAAGTACTCCATGTTACATCTTTTGGTTACCCTTGGGGTATAACTTTCTTCATCCTAGAACCAAGGGGGAAATTTGTCTAAGGGTCCACCTACGGTCTGATCCATAGACCATGGGTCAAACCACAAGTCATGGTTTTAGTCCGTAAATCGAGAACAAGTTAGGACCTTCTTTAAAATCAAACAATGGTTGATGGGACAGATCATGGGTCTGTCAATGCTTAGTCAGTCAATCCGTTTGTTATACCTCAGAAACCTAATGACCTGGTCTAGAGAGTCCCCTGGAGAATAATAATTAAAATTGTATTTCAAGACCTTGAATAATGTAATAAACTTGACATAGAAGTATTAAAGCTTAAACATCACTAGACGACCATGACGTTTGGAAACTAACTATGAGATGTTCTTAGGTCTTGTGAAGGATTGAGAGTGTTGTATAAAGGATAAAACTTTTATAAATACATTAAATAAGTAAAATAATATTTTTAGGATTGAAACATTCAGGTGAGACTCCTGAAGGACCATTCTAAGGGTCGATGAGGAGGACCCAACCATTGCCTATCAAGCTGCCTAAGTCAACCATTATTTGTTCATATAAAGGAGCATGTCCGCATCGCGGAATAGCTCCCCCATGGGCCAAATGTTCGGTCCTTACTTTGGAAATCATCACATAATCTTCTGTCTCAAAAATTATTCCAGAAAACTTGAGGGAATAGATCTGCGACGCGGACTTGTTCCCTGACAAAAAATCGAAAATTTGAAGTCAAGTTTGACTTCATAAAAAGGTCTAGCTAAGTGAGGAGGCTTTTGGGTATTTTAGGTTTGGGGTATATATTTATCTTAAGTCAGTTTTATTCCACTTTTATTAACACAAATAAAATCCCCTAATCCAAATCAAAATTACTCTCGCTTCTCTCTAAATTCTCTCTCTTGTCAATCTCCCATTGAAAAGTATTGGATCTTGTTGAAATTCTCCAAGTTTTCTACTCAAATTCGGGATAAAATATTCTTTAATGTATGAATTGTTTCACTCTTGGGATTCCTTTCCCCAATAATTCAATTCAAGTATGTTTTCAAAGAGCCCAATATCAAGGGTTTTTCTCTACACATAGGTCTTCTTCTAAATTTTAAGTTGTTGGTCAATTTTGATGAATATCACTACTTATGATTGTTTAAGTGTTTAATGATGAGCAATTATTTTTCTTCAGTTGAAGTCTATTTGACCCATGTTCTTTTCCAATTTCATAAATCTTGTATCTTGCTTGGTGAATTTCTTGAAGATGATGAGTACATTAATTGTTGTATTTTGCTTTTTGTATTATTACTTCATGGACTGCCTTCTATTATCTATTGATTGGGTTTTGACCTAATTCTTTAAAAACCCATGAATGTCCATCATTTCCTAACCCTAACTTCAAAGTTGTGTTTATTAATGACTAGTGGTTATGTAATTGAGTATGTTCTTATATAATTGACTTTGCTATGATGATGCTAATTGATTTGATAGATACATATCATTCATTGAGGATTAAGTCAAATGTGTTCCAAAGGGGCTATTGGTAAGACCTTTGAGGTCAAGAACTTGTTATTGTACTATTGTTTCCTTATCTTTCATAATGTTTGTTAATTGAAGTATTAATTATAAAGTTATAAATGTACAATCATGTTATGAATATGATGATTGTGAGATGATGATAGGTGTACTATGACGGATTAAGGGTAATTCTTATGTGATTCTTATTGTTATGCTCTGATCTAATTCTCTCACATGATATTGGGTTTGGATGAAAGGTCTTTCTTATCCTATAATCTTTGATCTATGCACATGTTATATGAGGGGTTATTGCTCCTAAGACCTATGTTATAAATTAATGTCATGAATGACCAAAAGATACTTCAAAAAGGAAATTTAGATTAGGACCGAGTGAACTTGATAATGAGAGGAGTCTATAACCAATGAAGCTCCCCCCGATGTTCTCTAGATGTTGAAATTTAAATGTTAATTAGCATAAAGTGGGTTTCTAGTAGCAACATCCCAGATCCTTAACGATCTGGTCGCATAGGAAACCAAGCTAGTGAATCCACCTAGAAGCTATTATCATATTGATGTCCTACCTTACCAAGTAGGATACCCTTTTTCGGTGTGAGGGGTTGACATAAGATTACATGTTTATATCACATGGTCTAATGTCGGTTATGTAAAATTTTCCCAAAAGTAAAATTAATGAGAGTAAGAAGACGAACACTAACTAGGATTACTTAAGAGGTATTACTTAGTTCAGGTAAGGGTATGAGACTTAACCTATACAATTCATAGGTGAACCTTGATGGTTATTCTAGGGTGGGTTTTTTATGTATGAATGAATATATATGATGTTTGTCTAAATTGTTATGAATGATGTTGACTAAATTGGATATGATGTTATATGAGGTAAAGACAATTCTTATGGTATCTTTGGTTCTTTACTTGGCTAATGTGGGGATATGAGGCTTTACATATACGTTGCACTAGTGGACGTGGATTGGGGTTATGAGTAAGATCTTATGATGTATCGATGAAATGGACTCTAAACATGAAAGTTGACTATGGCTTTATTATGATGTTACTCTTGAACAAGAATATGAATATGTCTTATTGTTGTTGTGATATGGACTTCTATATGTTATTAGTATGTTCATAAAGGCTTTTAATTAGCATATTTATAATAAAATGTCCCTTTGTACTTATCTTCAAATGTTTTACCGTCATATATCCATACTCAGTAAATGTGATTTGTGTTATCTCTTCTATTTTCTACACAAAGTGTAGGTTCTGGCCATTGAAGAGGTTCTGGCCTAATCTTAAAGATAAAGTGAGCCGTTATGTGACGGGTGTGGCCGATGATCTTGTAGAAGAGTGTTGTCTGGCAATGTTTCATGACACCATTAACCTTTCTTTTTTTATAGTGCATGCTCAAAAAGTTGTGTAGAGTAGGCTTAAGATGAAAACAAGGGATTCTAAGAGGACAGGGCTTATGATAAAGGTACTTCTAATGGTAAGTTTGAAATCCAATACAAATCAAAGTCTAAGAAATGATCTCCTAACAAGTTCCTTCTAATTTATCAAAGGCTAACAAGGGTAGGGTGTCTAACACTAATCTCAATAGGGAAAAAATGGTGGTGAATGAAGTGAGAGCCCTAATTGTGCCAAATGTGGTAAAAGGCACTTGGCAAAATATATAATTGGTTCAAGTAATTGTTTCGGTTGTGGAAAGAGTGGACACATAGTGAAAGATTATCCTCTGTACAAGACTCTTGTAAGGGAGAGTAACCAAGCTCAGTAAAGTGGTCCCCATTTCCATAAGAACAACAACTTCTATGCTCTCAAACCTAGGGTTGATCAAGTTGATTCTCCGGATGTTGTTACCGGTATGTTACAATTATTTTCAATTAATGTTTATGCATAGCTATACCCTGGTTACTCTTTATCATTTGTAACTCTTGTAGTTACTATTAATTATGGTGTGCTCCGTGATATCTAAAATGAACCTTTTTCAGTGTCTACCCCGGTGGGTGAGTCTGTTGTTGCTAAAAGTGTCTATATGAGTTACATATATTGTTGTCCAATAGAGTTACTTTGGTTGATTTAGTAGAACATGATATGTTGTAATTTGATGTCATATTGGGTTTGGATTGGTTACATGTTTTATTTGCTTCAATTGATTGTAGAATTAGGATAGTTAAATTCCTTCTTAATGAACCCATTTTATAATGGAAGTGGGGAAACTCAATCCCTAGAGGGCAAATTATTTCATGTCAAAAGGCTTGTAAGATGATTTTAAAGGGATGTCTCTATCATATTTTAAGGGTCAAGGATCTTAGGTCCGAGGCTACTCCTTTAAAGTCAGTGTCTGTAGTAAAGGACTTTCCGAAAGTCTTACCCTAGGATTTACACAAAATTATTCCCATAAGGTAAATATATTTCGGCATATATTTTATTTCGCATACTCAACACATATAAATTCCTCCTTACTGGATGGCTCCAACCGAGTTTAATTAACTGAAGTCTCAACTCAAGGATTTTCTAGACAAGGATTTTTATACAACCAAGCATATATCTATGGGGCTCTCTAGTATTATTTGTGAAAAAACAAAGATGAGTCTCTTATAAGGTGCATTAACCACTGACAATTGAATAAGGTCACTATAAAGAATAAGTATCCGCTCCTTAGAATTGATGATTTGTTTGACCAACTCCAAGGGGAATGTTACTTTTGAAAATTTACTTGAGGTCGAGTTATCATAATTTTAGAGTGATAGGTGTTGATATTTAGAAAAGGGCTTTCAAAAAAAGATATGGTCATTATGAGTTCCACGTTATTTATTTTGCTCTAACATTTGCCCAACGGCCTTTATGTACCTTATGAATTGGGTGTTCCAGAATTATCTTAATTCATTTGTAATTGTCATTATTTATAATATCTAGGTATATTCCAAGAGTGAGGATGAACACATGAATTTTTTGAGGATATCATTGCAAACCCTGAAGGAAAATAAACTCTTTTCTAAATATAGTAAGTGCGAATTTTGGCTAAGCTCCATGGATTTTCTTTGTAACATTGTAACTAGTATGAGTAGTGAGGTTTATCCAAAGAAGACGGAGGCGGTTAACAATTGACCTAGACCTTTTACTCCAATCGATACTCAAAGTTTATTAGGATTTGCCGGGTATTATAGGATATTTATTGATCGAATTTCAGCTATCACTTCTCCATTTACTTCCTTCATGCAAAAGGATGTGAACTTTGAATGGAATGAACCTTGTGAAAAAGGCTTCCAAAAAGTTGAAAGATAAGCTTACCTCCATTTCGTCTATAACCTTACCGGAGGGTACCGGAGGGTACCGAAGGGTTTGTTGAGTATTATGATGATTCTCAAGTAGGTTTGGATTTTGTTCTCATGCCGCATGGTAAATACATAGCATATTCCTCTAGCAAACTCAAGGAGCATGAGAAGAATTATCCAACTCATGATCATGAACTAGCGGCCGTAGTGTTTGCTTTGAAAATATTTAGACATTATCTATATGGACTGCATTTAGATGTGTTCGCCATTCAAAAGTGTCTCCAATATCTGTTTACTAAAAATAGTTAAATCCATGACAAATAAGGTGGTTATAGCTTCTGAAAGATTATGATATGAGTGTCATTTACCACCCTTGGTCTATGGGTAGTGTAATCCATGTGATTGATAGTAAGAAGCATCTATTAAAAGGTGTTCATAGATCAGCCCGGTTGGGTGTTTAACTTGAAGATTCTCCAAAAGAGGGTTTAATGGCGCATCATAACTCTGAAACATCCTCAGTGGTTGAGGTGAAATCTAAGCAACATCCGGATCATCTATTGATGTAGTTGTAGTAGCCGGTTCATCGCAAATATTATGAGTCCTTCTCCGAAAGGGGTAATGGGGTATATAGGTACCAAAGAAGGTTGTGCCTGCCGGATGTGGATGACTTAAGTGGACAAATTTATAAAGAGGCTCATGGTTCCCGATATTCCAATGTATCGTGATCTTCAAAAGATCTATTGGTGGAATGGTTTTAAAAGGGATATGATGTATTTTTTGGAGAAATGTACTTATTTTCATCATGTAAAGTCTGAACATCAAAGACCGAGAGGGTTAACTTAAAATATAGATATTCCTACTTTGAAGTGGAAAGATGTCAATAAAGATTTTCTAGTAGTTTTTCCTCGTATACGAAGGCAATATAAATCGATTTGGATTAATGTTAAAAGATTGACCAAATCAGATCATTTTATTCCCGTCAAAACTACTTATTCGACGGAAGAATATGCTAGTTGTATCTAAAGAAGATTGTGTGAATCCATGGAGTTACGTTGTCCATCATTTCGGATAGGGCACTTTATTCATTTCTCATTTTTGGAAAGCATTCCGAAGTGGACTTGGTACCAAGAGAAAATTTAGTACCATATTTCATCCACAAATTGTTGGTTTTGTTGAACGAACCATCTAAACCTTAGAAGATATATTCAGGGCATGTGTCATTGACTTCAAGGGTAATTGGGGTAACTATCTTCCATTGTTAAAATTTGCCTACAATAAAATTTGTCATTCAATTATTTCCATGGCACTCTTTGTGGCCCTTAATGGGAGGAGATGTAGTTCTCTGATTTGGTGGTTTGATGTGGGTGAGTTTGGTCTAATATGTACGGAAGCAATATATGAGGTTATGGAAAAATTCCGACTCATAAGTTATAGCTTTATGACGTCCCAAATTTGGAAAATATCATATGCTAACAATAGTAAAAGGGATCGTGAGTTTATGGTAGGTTACCCCGTCTATTTCAGGATATCAACCATGAAAGGGTGATGAGGTTTTGTAAGAAGATGAAACTTTGCCCTTGGTATGTGGTGCTCCTTGGATAAATAATCAAAAAGTGTATAGGCGATCCAGTTTCCATCCTTCCTCTAGAAGGTTTAGAAGTTGATTCTAAGATTTCCTATGTAGAGGTCCCTGTTACGATTGTAGACCGGTAAGTGAATAAGTTGATGAATAAGGAAGTATCTTTTCTAAAGGTTCTTTGGAAGAATAATCTTTAGTAAAATTCTTCTTGGGAGGTCGTGGCTTCTACGGTGTCCGGATATCCTCATCCTTTTTCTTCCATTTCTAGTAAAGGTTGAGGTTAGTAATTTCTCCTAGTTTTAGTTTATGAAGGGTCATAAGTGTATTTGAACTTCAATGATTTCCCTTAATTATGCATGTTCTTGTGAAAATTCATATTTCAAATGAGAGGCATTTTGTTTCCCACCATTCTCCTAGTTTTAGTTTATGAAGGGTCATAAGTGTATTTACACTTCTATGATTTCCCTTAATTATGCATGTTCTTGTGAAAATTAATATTTCATATGTCTCTTGAATTACATCTCCTTGCATAATGTGAAATGGTGAAATGTTTGCACAATTGGTAGTTGACAAAGTTTCTACCTCAAAATGATTCATTGTGGTGTTTGATATTGGAATGAATGTTTCCTCCTTTGTTATAGAATTATAATTGTATGCATGTGATGGTTGGGCTACTACCCTAGAGTCATAAATTCCAAAGAAAGATGTTAAAGTGTCATTCGAGGACGAAGAATGTTCCCCAGGGGGATATTTTTATACCTCATAAATACAATTACCTAGGCTAGAGCATCACCTATTGAATAATGTTTAAATTTGTGTTGCTACACCTATAATAATGTGATGAACTTGATTTAAAATTATGATTGCGTAAACATCAAGGAAAGATCATGACGTCCTAAAACTAGTGAAATTGAACTACAGGATGTCCTTAGGTCTATTAAAGGTTTGGGAATATCTTATAAAGTCTAAAACTTGTAAAAGTTCTTTAAATAGGTAAAAAACTGTTTTTAGGATCGAAATGTTCATGTGCGACCCCCCAAGGACAACTCTACGGGTCTTCATGGAGGACCCAACCATTGGAAATATATTGCCTAAGGAAGCAAACATTTGTACATGGAAGGAGCATACCCGTGTCGCGGACTAGCTCCCCCGTGTGAAAAATGTTTTTTCCGAGTTGCAGATAGTCTCTTATGTCTCAAAAATTATTTCACAAAACTTGAGGGAACAGCTCCGTGACAGGGACTTGTTCTCCAACGAAAATTCTGAAATTTAAAGTCATGTTTGACTTCACAAAAAGTTCTAGTTAAGTAAGGGGTGTTTCGAGTATTTTAAATCCATTTTTATATCACATTTATTAACCCAAATCAAATGGACAAATTGAAATACAAATTACTGTCACTTCTCTCGAAATTTTCTGTCTACTCAAGCTCCTGTAAACCACATTAGATCTTAAAGAAGAAGACCAATTAAACAAGTTTTCTACTCACATTCGTGGCTAATGTCTTCATTAAGGTATGTTTTATTTAACTCTTGGGAATCCATCTCCCAATAGGTCCCTGCAATAATGATTTCAAATCTCCCAACCTTAAAGGTATTTCTCTACACATGGGTCTTCCTTCAAAACTCAAATTGTTGATCAGTTATGATCAATTATGATTACTTGGGAATTTTATAGTGTATAATAATGGGTAATTGTCATTTTTTCATTGAAATTCCAATGGATACATTTTCTTTCTCAATTTAATAAATGTTGGAACTTTTTTGTTGAATATCATTAAGAAGATGAGTATATTAATTGTTATATTGGTACTAATTGTATTAATACTTCATGGACTACCTTATATTATGTATTGATTGTGTTTTGAGCTATTTCCTTAAATATCCATGAATGTCCCTTTTCTCGTAACCATGACTCTTTAATTGTGTTGATTAATGTCTAGAGGTGATGTAACTGATCATGTTCTTGCATAATTTACTATACTATGATAATGAAAATTTATTTTATGGATATATATCATTAATTTGGGATTAATTCTTGATTAACGTTCATGTATGCCATTGGTAACACCTTGAAGGTCATGAACTTGTTATTTTATTATTGTTGACTTTTCTTAGCTAATGTTGGTAATTGAAGTATAAATGATTATGTTATGAATGTATGATCAAGCTATGAATATGATGGTTGTAAGATGATAATAGGTGTACTATGATGAGTGATTGGAGGTAATTCCTATGTGCATCTTATGGTTATGCTATGATGTAATGTTCTAACATAATGTTGGGTTTGTTGTGAAAGGACTTTCTTATCCTAAAACTTATTAACTATGAAAATTTTATATGAGGGGTAAAACACCTAAAAACTATGTTATGAATTGATGTTAATAGTGACTCAAAGATACTTCAAAAAAGGGAATTTATCTTAGCACCAAGTTAACTTTACTATGAGAGGATTCTCTTTAAAAGAAGCTTCCGCTAATGTTCTAATGAGGTGAAAACTACAATGCTAATTTTCTTAAATAGGTTTTTTTGTAACAACCTCCTAGTTCCTTGACTACGTTCCTTCATAGGAAATCTAGCTAATGGATTCACCTAGTTTCTATTATGATGTTGATGTCCGTTCTTTAAAATAATAGGATGCCCTCTATTTTGTATGAGGGGTTGACACTGGATTCCATGTTTAGATCACATGGTATAATGTTTGTTATGGCAAATATTCCCGAAGGTAAAAAGAATGACCGAATGTATGAAGATAAATACTATTAAGACCTTTTAAGAGAGGTTACATAGTTTAGGTAAGTGAATGAGACTTTACATATACATTGCACAAGTGACCCTTTAGGGAAATTCTACTTTGGGTTCTTTATGTATGAATGATATATATATATATATATATATATATATATATATATATATAT
>NC_028643.1:37571442-37601472 GCF_001406875.1 Solanum pennellii | reverse complement strand
ATATATATATATATATATATATATATATATATATATATATATATATATCTATATCATCACATACACCTTGCACAAGTTGACTTGGATTGGGGTTATGAGTAAGGTGTTATGATATATTGATGAAATGGACTCTAAACATGAAATGTTGACTATGGGTTTATTATCATGTTACTGTTGAACATAAATATGAATATACCTTATTATTGTTGTGATATAGACTTGTATATGTTCTTCGAATATGCATTAAGACTTTTAAAGTAAACTTAACATTTTTATACTAAAATATCTCTTTGTGAATGTATTCAAATATTTTACATTCATATATCCATACTTAGTAAATGAGGTTTGTTCTTACCTGTCACGACTGGAGTCTAGACCCAAGACGAGACCCGCGTTGTTGACCTCTCAGAGGTCGCAGAAAAGCCTACATACGTCATCGTTACTCAAACTAGATTAATTTTAGTGGAAAATTTGATCTTTTTGTTATTTAACATTCATAGATACATTCTACTTAAACTCATAAACGTTCTCAATCAACAATCTAATATTAAGATCATCAAATGAAAGGAATAGTTCAATACTAAATTTATTGTTTACTTGCCAAAATGGTACCGATACAATGTCTGAAATAAAATAAGAAAGAAACGCTAGTGGAACATACTACACTAACTCAAATCTATATCTAAGCTAGAGTATAATGGGCAAGCATCCTTGAAAGCATGAGGGCCTACAAAGTCCGAATGAATGCTCCACGTCCGGATAGCTTCAACATCGACCTGTAAGCTCTAACGTCCATATGTGCCCGCACCTAAAAATGTAGCGTTGTATGGGATTAGTACACACTTGTACTAAGTATTTGATGCAAGTACACACCAAGGACATGCATAATTACGAAGTTCTCTTTCTAAATGATATGAATTATGGAAAGTCAAGTCAGCGTACTTGCCAAATTCGTACTAGGAAAGTCAAGCCATGAGAGTAACATGCATCATCATACTTATCATTTTGCAAACATCACACAATATATTGAACATATCATATCATATAGTTCATATTATTCTTTCATATCCCATGAGACCTTGGAATCATGGACATTAAATTAGTACTTCCCAAAATGAGGGCTCAACATATGGGACCTCAACTAGGGAGCGTTCTTTAGCAAACACAGAGTCCGCTTCATTCATTCCTACGTACTTCATTTTCATTCTATCATATACTAGTCCAACCATCAGTCATACCTATGATGTAGTTTAAGTCTCTCATTGGGTTCGCTGTGCAATGACAAAGAATAACCTAGTACATTACTTTAGTCTATCTCACCTCTTGATTATCCTATCCTAAAACCTTTGGTATCGTTCACTTTGTTTTGTGTATTATTTGAGGCTGACCTGATTGTTTTTTTGCAAAATTTAACGTTTACCGACATAGATTATGTGAAAATCATGAAATCCAGTTTCTACTCCACACCGAAAAGAGGTGGAATCACTTGACAAACTGACCAAACATGCTAGCGTACATAGGGAGCCGAACCTTGCTAGATCCCTATATTTGCAGTATAGGTTCAAAGACTAGGAGATATAAGGAGACTCATACCAAGCATGCCGGACAGTCTCATCTCATGAGATTTACGTGGACCTCCGCCCTTCCCGAAGGAAGGCATCACCACTCATAGCTAGCCTATCGGTGCTTAGTATAAAGTTCCATTACATTCAACTAATACATCATGAAAGTTGGCTTCTAGCATAAGGAAAATGATACCTTATTAGATTATTTCTCGTCTCATCATTAGTATTAAGTGTGCATTAACTTCAATACTTTCATTAGAGTGTTCATAGAGAATGATCTCTTCATTAATTTTGCACTCTCATAAGTTACTACATTTTGGTAACATATACTTAGGCTCATTTGAGATAGCTCTCATCTTTCACATTATCCTATTATCATGTCGTCACCACATTCATTAGCTTTAGAGTATTCGCTCTTCATAATTACTTACCCCTTTTACGTGATTCATCATATGCCAATACACTTGTACCTTTAGTGTGTTTCACACTCTTACTTTACCCTTTTAGGGTTACATCATTTCATCACATACATCTTAGGTTCACTTACTTTTAAATGTATGCTAGACTTATAAGACTATACATACAAGCCATGAGGCTTCAATCATAGTTCGTTTAAGTGATTCATATCTTCAAAAAATTATGTGCTAAAAGACTTATGCATCTTGTATGTATGACAAAATCTCAATTTTGATCCATATGGGAAGCATTCATTTTAACATTTTGTCACGTACAACTTATGTGTCAATACGGAATTTGGGCAAGGAAACCCAATTTCGAATACCTTAGACAACACTTAATTTTTCCACTTAATTTTTTATTAACATTTACATTTGGAGAGACTCAAGATCGAATCCCCACCCCATACTTTCTTTTTTTCCTTTTTTTATTTTCCTTCACTTTTCCTTAGATGTTTAGACTTAGGAGATCCGAGATCGAACCCCCACAACCATATTTATTTATTAATTTTTTTTCCCTTAACTTATTTCCATGTTGGCCGAGAGGATTTGGGTTCGAACCCCAATCCTCTCATTTTATTATATTTTTTATTTACTCTCTCCTTGTCTCGTCATTCCTCCGAGAGGTTGTGGGTTCGAATCCCACTTCTCTCATATTATTATTAATTTAAATTTTTCTCTTTTCTCTCTTGTTTTCCTAGAGGATGTGGATTCGAATCCCACTCTAATTTTTTTTCCGTTTAAGTTAGGAGGGATTCGGCTAAGGGCACACGGGTTCGAATCCCGTGCGCCTCACTCCTTTTTATTTATCTTCCTTTTCCATCTTTCTTGTAGTGAGGTCTTGGGTTCAATACCTACTGACCTCACATGTTTTAATACATTTTTACACTATCCGAAACTTCAAACGTCGTGCCCAAACCATATCTCCAGAAAGCTGGAAATTTGGTCACATTTTGCAGCCCATTCTATCCACCTTTTTACATTAGATTTAGGACAATTTTCCTAGAACATTTTGTACATAATTAATGGCATCTTTATGATTACTTTTATTCAAGAGTTCTTCAGTCAAAAGCAGCAATAACATCTTCACATGAACATCACGGTTTTACACAGTTATTTACATAAAATACAAGTGATCTTTATTGCATTAACATGAACAAGCCAAAACACAAAGTCACGATCTAAACTTGCACACATACACGCATGCCTACATTCATATTTCCAAAAGACACAAACATAAACACATAATCATGAACACATACTCGAAACTAGATCATCACGCAAAACATAGTACCCCTACATTCTATCCGCAAGAATACCCATCCTAAGATCATAAGGAGCTAGTGATAGGGAACATGAAATTGGGGGGGGGGGGGGNGGGGGAGTCCCTAGTTTTCGAAGTAGATTCACATGAGACTTAAGGGTCTCTTGGTAAAGGACCAAGAGTAAGAAAACCCATACCTGATTTCACGTCGTAAAACAATTCAACTGTCTGCCAAATCCACCACAAATCAATCGTCCACAAACGAATCTCACACCTTACTCGACGAGAATATAACGTTTTTCTTTACGTTTTTTGATTGATTTATCATTTGTAATTTGTGTGTAGGTTCTTCAAGTATGAAAATTTTTTGTGTTGGTTATTATTATGATTTTTGATTTCTGTTTTGTTTAGAAGAGAGAACGTGAAAGAGAGCGTTGAGGAGAGGGAGATAAACGTGAGAGTCGATAGAAGTAAGAGAGAATGTTTCCTTAGGGCTAGGACTTTAGGAAAGACTTTGTCAAATAAGGTTAAATGATTAATAAATAATAGTTAATCGTAAAAAAATCTGATTTTCCTTTTTCTTAAATCAGCCATTAATTATTAATTTATTAAATTAATTAATCAAATTAGATAATCAAATTAAATCATTGCTCCCAGCTAGGTTCGAACCCGGGTGGAACAAGATTTTGCTCAAAGGCCAATTTCAGCCCGTTCTCCCCAAAAATTCCCCTCCACCATATTAATTAAATAATTAATTATATATTAAGGGTAATTACATAACTACCCTTAGCCTGGAAAAAGACCATTTTACCCCTAGACCCTCCAAACTTAAGATTTCCCCTTTTTAAGTCCAGACCAAGCCTTTCCTAGCTCAACTAACTCACCAAGTAAGTTCGCTTTGATTTTTGCAGAGGTTCGGAGGTCTTGTTTTATGCGGATCAATCCCTGCGAAGCCGGTCTAATCGTAGGCATTCTAGACACATGAACCATTACATAGCATATCAATTTTTAGGTTTGTTACATTATCCCCTCCTTAGGAAAATTCATCTTCGAAGGACACTTCTTATAATCTAGCACAACGTCATTCATATCATAACATAATAACTATGCAAAGTCAAGCAATAAAACCAGAGAATAAAGAGATGAGGAAACTTTGACTTAAGAGTAGGAAGTCTAACCTCAAGTACAAAAAAGATTAGAATAGAGGATCTCTTATTGGCCTCGGCCTCCCACTTAGCACCCTCAACAAAATGGTTGCCCCACAATACCTTTACTGTGGCAACCTCGTTGTTTCTCAGCCGCTTGACCTGTCTGTCAAAAATCTCAATAGGTACCTCCTCATATGATAATTTTTCATAAACCTCCAAACCTTCAACAAGTAGAATCGATGCTGGATCACCTAGGAACATCTTTAACATATATACATGAAAGACTGGATGAACACAAGCTAGATCCATAATCTCATATGGCTCAACATATCTCGGACTCAACTTCCCCTTCCTGCCAAACATCATCACCCCCTTCATATATGATATTTTCAAATATACATGGTCACCGAAATAAAACTCTAAGTTCCACTTTTTGTTGTCTACATCTGACTTTTGCCGATTATAAGCAGTAGCCAACCTTTCGTAATCACCCTGACCTTCTAGGGCCTCGTGAATGATGTCTAGACCCAAAATGGATGAATCTCCAACCTTGAACAACCAAACTATAGACCTACACCTTCTACCATATAGTGCCTCAAACACTGCCATCCCAATGCTGGTATAATAATTGTTATTATACGAGAACTCTATCAAAGGCAGATGGTCGTCCCAACTACTGCCAAAGTAAATCACACACGCTCTCAACATGTTTTTAAATGTCTTAATGGTGCGCTCTACTGTCCCATCAGTCTGAGGATGAAAGACAGTACTAAGCTTTACCTGTGTGCCTAATCTCTTTTTGAAGGATCTCCATAAATTTGAAGTGAACTGAGATCCTCTATCTGAAATGATAGACAAAGGAATCCCATGCCATCTACAATCTCATCAATGTAGAGTCTCGCATAATCCCTGGCTCTGTAAGTAGACTTCACAAGGATAAAGTGGGCCGACATAGTAATAACCCATACGTACTCATGCTGTCTCCTAGTCTTCGGAAGACCAACCACGAAGTCCATATTAAGGCCTCCCACTCCCACGTCGGAGCCTGATAATCTGACTAAGACCGGCAGACTTAAGATGTTCTGACTTAACCTGCTGACAAATAGGACACATGGCCACAAATTCAGCATTGTCCTTCTTCATGCTATCCCACAATAGATCTACTTAAGATCATGATACATCTTGGTGGATCATGGATCTACGGAATATCTGGAACCATGGGCTTCTGCACTAATCTTGGTCCACAAATCATCCATATCAGGTACACACGACCTGTCCTGGTACCTAAGTATGTCGTCACCTTCCAAAGCAAAAGACTCATTCATCTTAACCAACACTTAGTCCTTATGATCCATCAACACAGGATAAAGATGCTTACCCTTCATTACTTCAACTACCAGGGATGATTCAGAAGTAAGACGAACTGAAATACCCCCACTAGGAGAGTCAACTAACCGCACACCTAATCTGGACAGTCTGTGTTCATCTTTTGCCAACTCCTTCTTCTCATCCTCAATGTGGATTGTACTCCGATGCTCATCATGCTCAAAGCATCAGCTACTACATTAGCCTTACCTTGATGGTAGTGGATATTCATGTCATAGTCGTTCAACATCTCCAACCATCTCCGTTGACGTAGATTCAACTCCTGCTGCGTGAAAACGTAATGGAGACTCTTGTGGTCTGTTAGGACATCCACATGCACTCCATACAAGTAGTGCCTCCACAGCTTCAGTGCAAACACCACATCTGCCAACTCCAGGTCATGTGTGGGATAATTCTTTTTATAAGCCTTGAGTTGTCTGGACGCATAAGCTATCACCTTACCACACTGCATAAGAACACATCCCAAACAAACCATATATGAATCACAATAAACTGTGTAATTCTCACCACACATAGGTAAATTAAGCACCAGGGCTGAAGTGAGTCTATACTTGAGCTCGTGGAAACTCTTCTCACAAGTCTCCGCCCGTTCAAACTTGACTTTCTTCTTCATCAAAGCTGTGAGTGGAGCGGCAATGGAAGAAAAACCCTCTATGAACCTGCGATAATAACCAATCAATTCTAAGAAGCTACGTATATTGGTGGGAGTAAGCGGTTTTGGAATGTTCTTAACGACATCAATCTTACTGGGATCTACCTCCACGCCTTTGTCGGCACAACATGACCCATGAAGGTCATTGGTCTAAGACAGAATTCCCACTTGCTGAATTTGGCATGCAACTGATGTTGTCTAAGTACCTGCAAGGTTATTCCAAATGTTGTTAATACTATTCCTTTGTCTTAGAGTAGATGAGAATGTCATCAATGAATACTATGATGAAAGAGTAAAAGTACTCACGAAAAACCCTGTTCACAAGATCCGCAAATGCAGCAGGTGCATTATTGAGACCAAACGACATAACTAGAAACTCCTAATGACCATAACGGGTACAAAAGGCTGTCTCTGGGGATTCTCGATCCCTAACCCTAAGATGATGGTACCCTGAACGAAGATCAACCTTCGAGAAGAAACTAGACCAATGGAGTTTGTCGAACAAGTCATCTATTCTGGGAAGTGGATACTCATACTTGATAGTGACTTTGTTGATATGCCGATAATCGATACACAATCTAAGGGTTCCATCTTTCTTTTTTAGCAAACAACACTGGAGTGCCCCAAGGGGATATGCTCGGCTGAATGAAACCCTTATCAGTGAGATCTTACAACTGCAACTTCAACTCTTTGAATTTAGTTGGAGCGATTCTGTAAAGAGGAATTGAAATATGTTTAGTATCGGGTTCTAAGTCCATACCAAAGTCAATATCTAGAGGGGGAGGAACTCCAGGCAAATCATCAAAAAATATAGCTTGAAACTAATTCACTACAGATACTTAGTCTAAGGAAGGAATGTCATGATCTAAATCATTGACACTCAAAAGATTACATAGTAACCCCTTGGACATCATTTCATTGGCCTTAAATTTCAAAATCAATGGACTAGGACGACTCGAATTGTACCCCTCCACACCAGCTCTACTTCATTAGAGAGAAGAAATCGCACAACCCTACTACGATAATCCATACAATCATAACAACTACAAACCCAATCCATGCCAAGAATAACATCAAAATCATGCATCGGTAACTCAACCAAGTCTTCACACATAGTCCTACCACATGAAACTATTGGGCAATCCTTGTATACTCTATTAGTTCTTACATTTTCTCATAAATGTGTACTAACCACTATAGGATCATCTAAAACATCAGGAAATATATCAAAAGTGAGAGAAAGCAAAGGAGTTACAAAGGAAAGCGTAGACCCTGGATCAAGTAAAATATAAACAGAGGATGAGAATACTTGCAACATACCTGTGACCACATCAGCGGACTTCTTCTGCTCCTCCCTGCCTTTCGGGGCGTAGAACCTCTCTTTGAAAGGCTTGCCTGCTGCTGCACCTTGTGGATTAGGCCTAGGATGAGTATTATCTCCAGCCTTACCCCTTTTCTGTGGGAAGTCCGTTACCATGTGCCCGTTCTTACCGCATCCGATGCAGGCATTAGTGCCCTGTATGAACTCTCCATTTTGAGCACGACCTCACTTGGTATAGTCCTTTCTGGGACGCTGCACATTACCTCCATTTCCCTTCTTGGGCTCATGTCTGCCTTCTCTAGGTGATGCACTCCTTTGAGAGTTAGACTTCTCTGAAATTTGATGCCCCTTTTTAAATCTAGGCTGCTCACGGACGCCGAAGCTGTTCCTGCTGCCACCATTAATAGGACCTGCCTGATCAGAAGGTTTAGGCCACCTAACCTCATGGACCACCTCTTCCTCCTTCTGTCCTCTACCTGATAGACATGTACCATCAACCATGAGATGTCCATGCTATCGTGGAGCATCACAAACCGACACTCTTCCTCCAGATATCATGAGATTCTTGTGATGAACCTACTTATCTCATCCCTGCTGTTAGATAAAAGGGAAGTGGAATACCTAGAAAATTTAAGAAACTTCAGGGAATACTCCTTGACTATCATCGATCCCTGTTTAAGGTTGATAAAATCCTCAATATTTGCCTCCTTCTTCTCCCTAGGGAAGAATCTATCATGGAATGTTGTCTTAAACAACTACAACGTGACCGTACTACGCCCAAAGCTCGTCTTTCCTGCCACATCTTTCACCAAGACTGTGCAACATCCTTGAGGTGGTAGGAATCCATATCATCCTTTTCAGTATCTGTGGCCCACATAGCCACTAAAACCTTATGCACCTCATCAATAAACTCCAGAGGATTAATCCTCGTGAAGTCCCATAGTTTGTCTGCCATGCTACGTGCTGGTGGGTTCTCCCTCTGAACATCCTATCTGTTGACTTGGGCTGTCATAGTCGGGGCCAGCATAGTGATGGTTTGAGCCATTTGAACCAAAGCGGTCCGCACCTCCACATCAGTCAACCCAGTTGCGTTAACCGGCATGGACAATCCTTCAGCTGGAGCCTGGGGTGGAACTTGGTTATCCCCAGCTGTTGTTTCTCCTATTCCCTGACCAGCGTTCTTTCTTGTGTTCATTTTCTGAAAAAGATAATAATTGATGTCAAATACGCTCATAACACCAAGAAATCATTCATTAGAGAATGCTTGATAAGATCAGAAGAAGGGAATCTTTCCTACGCATCATGCAGTCTCTAATTCAGGATAGTGGTGCAGTTCACTACCATGACTTAGAAACTACTCGATGTTATTAATGTGAACTTATTATCCTCGGAATTTAACTTCATTCTCTGATACCAACTTTGTCACGACAGGAGTCTAGACCCCAAACGATACCGGCGTCGTTGACCTCTTAGACATCGCAGACAAGCTCTCCTACGTCATTGTTACTTCATCTAGGTTAATTTTAGTGGAAAATTTGAACTTTTCGTTACTTAACATTCATAGAAGACATTCTACTTAAACTCATAAACGTTCACAATCAACCATATAATATTAAGAATATCAAATGAAAGAAATATTTCAATACTGCATTAAGTGTATACTTGCCAAAATGGCACCAATACAATGTTGGAAATAAAATGAGAAAGAAACACTAATGGAACATACTCCACTACTCAAACTTATATCTAAGCTAGAACACAATGGGCAAGCGTCCTCGAAAGCATGAGGGTCTACCAAGTCTGGATGAATTCTTCACGTCTGGATAGCTCCAGCATCGACCTGTAAGCTCTAAAGTCCACATGTGCTAGCATATAAAAATGTAGAGTTGTATAGGATTAGTACACACTTGTACTAAGTATGGTCTATGCAAGCACACACCAAGGACATGCATGATTAAGAAGATCTCTTTCCTAGCTATATGAATTATGCAAAGTCAAGTCAATGGACTTGCCAAATTCGGATTAGGAAAGTCTATCTATGAGAGTAACATGCATCATCATACCTATCATTTTGCATACACCACATAACATATTGCACATATCATATAACACAATTCATATCATTCTTTATATGCCATCAGACCTTTGAATCATGGAGTTGATATTAGGACTTCCCAAAACGAGGGCTCAGCATATGGGACCTCAACTAGGGTGAACCTCCGCCCTTCTCAAAAGAAGGCATCACCGCTCATAGCTAGTCTATCGGTGCTCAGTATAAAGTTCCATTACATTCAACTCATACGTCATGGAAGCTGGCTTGTAGTATGACGTTAGCATTACTCAATAGATGATTTCTCATCTCATCATTAGTATTGAGTGTATATTAATCTCAATACTTTAATTAGAGTGTTCATATAGAATGGTCTTTTCATTAACTTTACACTCTCATAGGTGAGTACGTTTTGGAAACATTTACTTATGCTCCTTTGAGATTGCTCTCATCTTTTACATTTAGCCTCTTATCATGTTGTCAACACAATCATTAACTTTAGCATATTTTCTCTTAATAATTACTCACCCCTTATTACATGAATGTTCATTTCATCATATGCCAATGCACTTAACCATTTACTGTGTTTCACAAACTTACTTAACCCTCATAGGGTTTAATCATTTCATTGCATACATCTTAGGTTCACTTACTTTTAAACGTATGCTAGACTTATGGGTCTATACATACAAGACACAAGGCTTCATTCATAGTTCGTTTAAGTGATTCATATCCTCCGAAGATTATGTGGTACAAGACTTCTGCATCTTGTATGTAGGCCAACATCTCGATTTCGTTCTATGTGGGAAGAATTACTTTGAACATTTAGTCACGTATGACTTATGTATCAATACAGAGTTTGGGCATGTCAATACGGTTTTCGAATCCTAGGTTAACAGTTGTATTTTAAATTATTTTTAACTTAACCTCACTTCGACTTGGGAATCCGAGATCGAGCCCCAACGCCAATATTTACTTTCATATAATTTTTATTTTTTTTCCTTTTCATTCATTTGGGACCGAGAGGTTGTGGGATCGATCCCCCACAACCTCATTTTTTTTATTTTCTTTTTCCTTAACTTTTCCGAGTTGACCGTGATTGTGTGGGATTGAATCCCCGTGGCCTCACTTTGTTTTTCTCTTTAATTCCCTTAATCAGCCTAGAGGTCGTGGGTTCGATTCCCACACGCCTTAACCTTTATTTTCTTTTTAATTCCTTAAGTAGGGACGAGAGGTTGTGTGTTCAAATCCCACTCCTCCCATTTCTTATATTTTAGAATTACATTTTCGGTCAAGGTCATGGGTTCGAATCCCCCTTACCGCATTCCTTTAACGTACATTATTATTTTGAATTTTAACATGGTTAGGTCATGGGTTCAATACTAAGTGACCTCACTTATTTTTAATCATTATTCACAGAATTTTAAGATACTTTAACTTGACCAAAACTCATCAACATATAGCTGGATTTTTTTTTGTTTGTCAGCATATTTTTCATCAACGTTATACGTTAGATCTTAGGGTACTTCCTGGTTCATTTAGAACGTCTTTAGATGCATTTTCATGGATTCATTTAGCAAAGAGTTTCTCACTCAAATAAGTCACATTTGATTTCATATTAGCATCATGATTTACATAAATTTGTTCACGTAAGAATACAACCATAACATATCATTTTTGAGACTTAAATCGAGAGTAATAGGTCACGACTAACATTGCACACACATACACGTATTTTCGAAAAACATAGGTTGTCATTCATACGATTCCAAACACACATTCATGAACATAATCATCACAAAAACGCATTACATGCCTAATATATATACCAGCAAACATACCCAACCTATGAATCAATGGGAGCTAGTGATAGGGACATGCAACGGGGAACCAACCCTAGTTTTCGGATTAGAATCAACTAAATCCTAGGGGTCTCTTGGTAAAGGAACCAAGAGTAAGAAAACCCATACGTTTTATAAAGTTTAGAACTTGAACTTTCTGCCCAAAGAAATCTTCCAAACTCACGTCCAACACCGAAAGCCTCAATATCAAACTCGACGGAAATCTCCCCTTTTTGCCTAACGTCTTCACTTAGCCTATTTTCTTACACTTTCGTGTGGGTTATTCAAGTGCAAAGAACTTTAATAAATTTTCTATTCTTATAGATGTTTATGCAAAGAGAGAAAATGTGAAAAAGAAAAGTGGAGAAACGTGTGGGAGATGTTGTGAGAGATTAGAGTTTTCCTAGGATTAGGAGTTCAGTTTAGGACTTAGTCAAATAAGGTTTTGTTAAATGGTAAAAATCTAATTTAATTTAATCACCAATATGCAGTTACAAAAATCAGATTTTAAATCACCAATTAATCCATTTAATCAATGATCCCACCAAGGCTCGAGAACGAGTGTAGCCTTATCGTGCAAACGGGTTGTTTCGGGTTGACCCGACCCAAACAAACCACTTAATTAAATTAATTAATAAATTAATTAATTCCTTAGGGTAATTACGAAATCTTGAAAAAATCCATTTTACCCCTAGACCCACCAAACGTAAGATTACCCCTTTAATGTCCTGTTTGGACACACTCGGATGTAAACTCGTATTGGGGGTCCTAACCTTGTCCAACCTGGTCGCGTCAGCTCAACAAACTCACCAAGATGGTTGGATGAGGGAGTGCATAGGCTTGGGGACCTGGTTCCACAAGTATTGAGCGTTGGGATATTGCCCCCCCCCCCATTCCGGAAAACCTAGCCCTCACGGGTTTAGTGCATCCTAGGGTTCTAGGATGGTTGTTTCTAGGGTCCGTAGTACGTCACTTAGCATATACGATTTAAGGTTGTTACACATTCGTCCTCAAATATAGTCTAAAAAAGTTGAGTATTGATGGAAGAAGATTCAACCCTACCACTAAACACTAAGAACATATTTTTGACTAGACTGAGTTCTAAGAATATTAATAGGTGTTGAAATGCAAGTAAAAACTAATGGAACATGATTCTATGACTGAATTCAGACATGAATGACTGAAAAACTAAAGAGGACCTATTACCTCAAGCTAGACAAGAATTTAAATGAAAGAAGTGAGTAGACTTTGAATTAATGACTACTTTTGCTTCCCAAGTAGGTTCCTCTACGAACTGACTCATCCACCAAACATTGATTGAAGCAACTTCTTTTTTTTTTCAACCTTCTGACCTAATGATCAAGAATCTCAACTAGTACATCCTCATAAGAAAGTCTATATTTTAAGGAAACATTCTCTAATGGAACTACAAATGTTGGATCAGCCACACACTTCTTCAGTAGTGAGTTGTAAAATACTGGATGCACTTCTACCTGTTTCGGTTGAAACTCTAAGTCATTTTTCACTTCTTCAACCCTTTTCAAGATCTTTTAAGGTCCTACATATCTAGGACTGAGCTTTTCTTTTTTTCCCGAATCTCATCACCCTCTTTTTAGGTAACACTTTCAAGAAATTCCAATCATTAACATTGATTTCTTGTTCCCTTCTCCTTACATAAGACTTTTGGAGACTGTAGGATGTCTTACATCTTCTAATGAGTTGCACTTTCTCCATGCATAATTGACTTAATCTTGTTCTATAAAAGTTGTTTCACCTACTTCAAACCAGCGAACAGGAGATCTTCAGCTATACCGATGCAATCCCTCATAAGGGGCCATTTGCATGATGGAATGATAGTTATTATTATAAACGAATACTATAAGAGGAAGGTGATAATACAAAAAACCATTTAAGTCGATCAGACAAGCTCTTAACATGTCCTTTGAGGTCTGAATTGACTCTCTGCATATTCAACCATCTATATATGAAATGTTGTTCTATGATTAACGTTGGTACCAAGGGCTTCCTAAAATAATTTCAAGAAATAAGAAGGAAATTGTGGACCTCTATGATAAGAGAAAAACAAACCCCACGCAAATTGACTATCTCATTAATGTAAAACATGGTTTAGTCCTCTACCAAATCTAAAGTCTTGACTGCCAAAAATATAGAAGACTTAGTCATCTTGCCATTACCCCCAAAAAGAGGCAGATTGTCTTTGAGTATAAGTAACTCTGTCATTAAATCCATATTGACCACTTCCCACTTCCAAGTATGAATGTGAATCTCATGAGTACTACCCAATAATTTCTGAGATGTTCTACCTTCCCTTGTTTACAATTTGAGCACTTACTAAAAAATTTTGCTATATCCCTTTTCATGTCATTCCACCAAAAGGCTTCTCGCAGATTCTGATACATATTATTGGCGGCTCGATAAATAGAAAATCTAGTGTTATGGGCTTCTGCATGAATTTATAGTCTGAAGTTACCAAATTTAGGAACACAATCTACCCTTGTACTAAAGTACACCATATCCCCTTGGGAGGAAACCTCCACTATTTAATTGCACACCCTTAAGGTCTAGCAAGACTGGATTACTGTCTTGCATTTACTTAACCTGTACTACAAATTAAGATTATGCCCCGTTATGACCTATTACACTAATGTCTGATATACTCACAAGGCGAATACCCAAACGAGCAAGTCGGTGAACAACCATAACTATTTCCTTCCTTTCTTCCTCAACATTTGCTAAACTACCCATAGATAGTTTACTAAGATCATATACTACTATATTCTCCTCACCAGGATTGTAATGCACACTCACATCATAATTTTTATGGAATTGAAGCCATCTCTTCTGGAAAAGATTCAACTCTTTCTGGGTGAACACATATTGAAGGCTCATATTGTCTATGACCAATCTACATGAACACCATACAAGTAGTGTCTTCAAATCATTAGTGCAAACACCACTGTTGCAAGCTTAAGGTCATTAATCGAATAATTCTTCTCATTTTCTTTAAGTTGCCTAGAATCATAAGGTATGACATTACCTCATTGCAACAACACACAACATAGATTAACTTTACATGCATAGAAATAGATCACATAAACATCTAAACCTCTGGTAGAGACAAGACTGAAGCTTTAGTCAATATAGTTTTCAATTCTGCAATGTTTTTTTCATAATGATGTGTTCATGAAAACTTGACCAATTTCTGAGTCAACTTATTCAATGGTGAGGCTATGGATGAAAATCCTTCCATGAACCTTCTGTAATAACCCATTAGACTAGAGAGACTTCTAATATTTGTAGTAGAGGTAGGTCTAGACAATTGAGTCATTCCACATATCTTGTAGGAATCTACTCAAATCCCTTCATTAAACATAATATGTCCATGGAAAGCAAGTGATTGTAATGAAAACTCGAACTTTGAAATTTTGCAAATTACTAGAAATATTTGAATGTTTGAAGAACAACTATAAAATGACTCGTCTGTTCTTCCTCATTCCTAGAGTAAATGAGGATTTTGTCATTAAAGAGGATAACAAACAAGTCAAAGTACTTCTTGAACAATTTCTTTATACAATCAATGGAAGTTGTAGGAGCATTGGTTAGTCCAAATGAAATAGCCACAAATTCATGATGACCATATCGAGTTCTCAAGGCTATTTTCGGAATGTCACTATCTCTGACTCTAAGATGATAATAATCGAATATGAGGTCCATCTTTGAGTAATTTCTAGGACCTTGAAGGGGTCAAACAAGTCATCAATCCACTATGTGAGATACTTATTCCTTATTGTGATCTTGTTCAATTGTCTATAGTCAATGCACATTTTGAGAGAACCATTTTTCTTCTTTACGAACAATACTGGTGCTCCCCATGGAGAAATAATAGGCCCGACAATGCCCTTATCTAAAATGTCGTTCAACTGCTTTTTCAATTCCTTAAGCTTAGTTGGAGTCATTCTTTAAGTAGGAACAAAAATAGGTTGGTTTCTTGAATTAGATTAATTTCAAATTAAATTTCCTTTTTGGGAGGAAATCCGAGATGATCTTATTGAAACACATCAGGAAACTCGCTGACTACTGGAACTGTTTTAAGAGTTGGGTTTTAGGAGGTATAATCCTTAACCCAAAATACATGATAGAGATAACCTTAAAAGACCATCTTTCTGTCCTTGAAGTAAGAAATTCATCGTCCGTTAGGCTCTAAGATACTATCGTTCTATTCTTAAATTGGTTTGTCGAGAAACTCAAAAACAAACATTCTTAATGTTAGGACGGGGAGAACCCCCAAGAGGTAACACGGCGTACTTGACCTCTCAGAGGTCTTGTTCAAACCCATAGACATCATTCATTGCATTGCCATAGGAAATTATCGGAAAATTTAAAACATTCATAGCACGTAATATGCTAGAACTTCACATCATATATATATATATATAATATAGAAGTCATAATAAATAGTCAGACTCTAGGTCTCTTTTGTCATCTTTGACTAAACATCATAGAATATAATAGAATAGAATAGGGACACGACCGTTTAACATCATCATATAATATTTAAGATATTACAATACATTGAATATAAACATGACATAGGAAATCTTTGGAACATAAGGATCCTTTTCTTGAGCTTGGGAATTACATATCAAACCCTTCACTTTAGAAACATCTTTTAAGCATCCATAACCTACTCTTTTTGCTAAAAGGTGAAGAAGATTTTGTTAGTAAAAGAATGCACTAAGTTTTGGCAACCATGCAAAACATGTATTCAAAGATGCCATTTGGTTAGAAAACAATGCATCATGCTTTTAAGTGAATCTTCGTAAAACCATTATACAATAAGCACAACATAGTTTATATACTTCACATAAGCATAAACACTATTCATAATGTCACATAAATCCACATAACCCATTTAGGTCACAGTTATCATATTCATGGTATTACCTCCACGCTGTTGTAAGTCTTCACCCCAAGTAACCCTCTAGCAACACTTGGTGCAATGTATGAATAGTGTCCTACATCACTACCCACATTCAAGTATAACCTTAAGGCCACAAAGGCAAGCATTCCAAAACCTTCATTAACACCCAAGACCTATACACATACCTAGAAGCATAACATATCATGATAATACAATATTCACATATAAACTTAACATCAAGCATAAACCTCATACAATACTCATCCGCAAAAAACATGCAAGTCAACACTACCAATGACACCATAAGAGGCAATAGTCAACAATAGCATGCATTGGACTTCACTTCATAAAGAAATCATAAGACCATACCCATAATCCAAATATAATCCTACTAGTGCAATGTATATTTGAAGTCATTAAACCTCACACATACTTAGTAAACTCATAAAAGATATACAAGACTTAACATATACATCATATATCAATATGTCAACTAACTACATGCATACCAATTAAGACCATCATCATATAGTCAGTGAGACAAACATTATTCATATATGTTAAGAGCTCATCATATAGACAACAAATGACTCATACCATTCAAATTATTATACAATTATGTATATAGCAAAATATAATGCATATAAGACATATACATAGTCATATACATATAAAACACTTTCCTAGAACTCCTTTAAAGAGCTTCTTGTGGAATTCATAGGTAAAGTCACATACCTTCACCTACACAAAGAAACTTTACTTAGGTTATCCTTGTTAGGGCTCATTACATTTGTAACACTCTAGAAGTTCCATGAATTAGACAAAAGCTTCGCCTATTAAATATTGGTTAAAATAATATTTCAAGATCTATTAACGCATTAAACTCACTTAGAAAAGGTATATCAAAAACAACAAAGAATGACCTTGATGTTCGAAAACTAGGTAAATAGAATTACTAGATGCCCCTACGTTTGGTGAAGATTTCGCAGTGTCAAATGAAGTCCAAAACATGTAAAATTACTTTAAAAATAGGTAAATATAGAATAAAGGTTCAAAAATCAAGTCACAACTCCCTAAGGACTGCCCAAAGGTTCCTTGACGACGACCCAAACATTAGCAAGCAAGCTGCCAAAGAAGCTAGCGACAACCAAGATGTGAAGCCCCTTGCGCATCGCACAGCCAGCACTGGCTAGGCAAATTTTGCCTTGCGATGCGGGGCCTTCATGTGGCTCACTTCCTCGAACCCAATTTTCAAAAAAAAGAATTGCAATTTTTCCCGCGACTCGCAGCTACTTTCTAGATTCGTCCGTGCCGTTTTATGTCTATTTAAGTTAACAAAAAGACCCAATTAAGTGAGGGGTCCATTGCGTAATTTAGGGAGGAATTTATATTGGTTTTAAGTTAGTTTTAAAACTTTTCAACACTCTTCAAATAATAATTACAAAATCCCTCTCATCCCCCTCAAAGCACTCTTTCAATTCAGCACCCGTTGAAGAACAAGAAAGCTCGAGGAAGAAGACAAAGTCTCCATGGTTTTAATTCAAAGTTCATGGATAAATTCTTCAATGAGGTATGGGTCGTTCACTCTTGGGATCTCTATCCCCAAGATTTCCTTTTAAAGTTATTTATAAATAATTCATGTTCCTAGGATTTTTACTGTCTAAGTGGATTTTCTTCCAAACTTTATATTGATGACTAATTCTTAGGAATTATAATGTTTTATGGCGTAATAAGTACGTATTATTTAGAAATTGTTATGGAATTTGTAATTACCTAAATAGTGGAATTCAATTATGTCATATCATTCACTTAATGTCATGTTATGTTTGGATTGTGTATGACTAAAGTGTTTGGATTTGTTATTTTGTTGAGTATTTCCCTATATTATTGGATGATTGTTATAAATTAAGTGTAAGTTCTTAATGATGATTCTTTGAAGCAATATGTAAGTCTTCTAAACACACAATTTCTCTATTATGTTGATGTTCTCATATAACTGATGTTATGCAATTGAAGAATATATGATGTTTCTATGCATATATGATGGCCTATGAATATATTGAATGTTAGATTATGGTAATGGTATGGTAGTGCAAGGTTGATAATACTTCTATTGTATTCCTACATAATATGAATGTGATATATTAATCTCACTAATAAAGGGTTGTGATGTAAGAATATTCTCATCTTCAGCCTAATAAGCTACAATCATGTTTATAAAGGAGTTAATCTTCTATGGACTATAATATGATTTATGATTAATGATAATATAATGAAAATTCCAAAGTGGACTCTACCTTAGAACCGAGTGAACTATATATAAGCGGTGTCCCTTCCCATGTTTGAAGGGAGGTTCACAATGACTCTCATGATATAGAGGTTTTAATGTAATGTGGAACGATGAGTCCGTTTTATACCTCTTAGTTCTTGAACTATGATTCCTCCATTGGAATACCAGCTAGTGGATCCACCCACAGTGATATGTTCATGTGTTGGTTCTACTTTAGAAAGTAGACCACTTTCTTTTAGTGTGGGGTTTCATGATACCGGATTTCATTTTTAGCTCACTTGGTCTAATGTCGGTTAAGGCGATTGTTCCCTCAAGTAAAATGAAAGACTAAAGTAAATTGACATTGACTCGGGTAAATTCAGGAGTCTACTTAGTATTGATACGGGTATGAGACTCTACCTAGACATTGAACAAGTTTACTATTAGGGAAGTCCCAGGAGATTGTTCTCATGTAACATGATAATATGAGATGTATAATGCATATGATATATGATGTGTTCTTATAGATGTTGGCTATGTTGATAAACATGTTATTGGTCTACGTTTCTATACATTGTTTTGACTACATATGATATAAGTTGTATGAAGCAAAACATTACGTATGGTCTCCGATCTTGTTTACCTTATTATGTGGGGTTCTGGGACTTCACATGATCATTGCACTTGTAGGATTGGGATGGGATTTGTTCTGTACGTTATGTTGATATGAATTAGTGAACATGAAATGTTATTATGACCTTATGATGATATGTCTTTGGTTATGCTAATTGTTCATGTTGTTGTGAGCATTATCTTGCATATGATCTCTTGTATATGCACTAAAGGCTTTCAAATGGCTTAGCATGCGTTCTAAAGAAATGGTACTTTTTATGCGGGTCTTTATATGATTAATGTGCATATACCCATATTTAATACTGTGGCATACTAACCCATTTACTTGATATAACGACAAATGTAGTGTCCCACCATTAAAAATTAATAAGGTAGATAGAAGAACCTTGAAACTCTTTCTCCAAAGTGTTGGTAGGTCCTCATGTTTAGTGATACTACCAATTAATTATACTACCCATTAAGCTTTTAGGGCCTATATGAAGAGCTGTCAATATAGGCTAGCCCACCCCAGGCGGGCTAACCCATAAAGGCTTTGACATTTTATTGTCAGGCCGGGCTAGCCCATTTTTGTCGTTGGCCAGAAAATGGTCGGCTCAACCCACAAGTACGTGGGATACAAACTTGACGGGCCAGCCCAATTTTTTTAAAAACATATATATTTTTTATATTTATTATACCAAATTTTAAATTATAATTTAAAATTTTATCATAAATATCGACAAAACAATATTACTTGATGTTAATATTAGTGCTGGTTAATCAAATCAAAATAAAATTATTTTTATAATATTTATTAGGAATAATTTCGGAAATCTCCATGTGTTGCTCTATAATACTCACCTCCCCTTTGGTTAACGATATTACGTGTACCTCCCTTATTTTCATTTACTTGTAACCATTCTTTAAACCTACTTAAAATAGATATAAATTAATTTAGATTTGCCAATTTTACTCTTTTTTATATAAATTTCTTCTTATTAATATATATTAAATAAAAAATAACTCATTTAACAAATACTTTAAAAATAAATTCAAACAAAGACTTGTTTTTTTAATCAAACAAACATCAAAGACTTTAACTAAGCTGACCCACATTTTCAGAAAATATTAACTCTTCATTATCATTTCACCTTAACCAGTTCACGTATATTTTTCCCCCACAATAACCCATCATTTTCTTGAAACAATTTCTTCAAATAAAAGACAACGTTGAACTTCCCAAGAAACAAATTCGATAAGAACGATAAGATATTTTTCTAGTTAAACATTTACACAAGTGAAGTAGAAACATGATCCAACGAATAAAGATTAATCATTGAAAATTAGATCCAAACATTCATATATAAGGTCAAATTTTTCATATCTAAATTAATTTATATTTATTTAAATAGGTTAAAATAATGGTTACAAGAAAATGAAAATAAGGGAGGTAGACGTATTATCGTAAACCAGAGTGAAGGTGAGTGATAAAGACGAATCCTGGAGGGAGGTCTCTGAAATTATCTCTATTAATTAATTTTTTTTCACGTAAAAGTATAAATATATTGATAAAAATATTAACCTAATTATTTTGAATTTGGACTCTCTTTAATTTTAAATTTTAATATTATTTTATATTTTTTAATTAATTCTTATTGGCCTACGGGCTAGCCCTACCTATATTTCTCAAGCCCATCAAATCAACAGGCTTATTCAGGCAGGGATAAAATTACCTTATCTTAAATGGGCTTCAAAAATCATAGCCCAACCCTATTAAATCCCGGGTTAGGCCAAGCCGTCCCAATGGGCCTAGCCCATACTGATGGCTCTACGACTATATGACATATTTTAGTAAGGCCTACATGACATATTGACATTGTATTGGCTAAGTCCAATATAGTAAGCGAAAAGTCAATGTATACTTCACTCAGTATATGTAAAAGTGTTTAAATTCAAATGAATTTTAACCAGTGATATGTTATTAGGAATTGTAAAGGATTTTCTGAGTCTTCTTTGAGGATGACAACGTCGGTTACATTTGGGGGGATGCTCTACGATTGTGACCACATTACTTCCATTTCCATTTTACTTTAGGGAATTCCTCGCCTTGACTGATAATGAGACCCTGTAAGCCAATCATGCAATTTTGTGTCATGGAACGCCAACCCAAAAGGAGGTGTTCTACTTGCCTAGGTAGAACATTAATATCATATTAGCATCTAGATGGATCCACTTGCTAGATCCTATAGGGGAAACATAGTTATGGAATTAGGATATGTATATTGAAACTGTTTTTAAAACCTTAGGCATTATAGTTTCCATCTCATGAGTTCATTTGGTGAACAAACCTTCCTTATTAGGAAGAGGCACCTTCTCATTAGGTCAAGTTCACTCGGTGCTCAGATCAGTTTTCTTTATTGAAAATTCTTTATTAACTTTACATCATGAAAAGGGCTTTAGAAGAATTAATCCTTCATATTCTTGGATAATAGGTTATAGATGAGAATGTTCTTTGATGAACCTAAATCATCTGAGAAAACCTTTCACATGGACTTATCATATTCTAGCACAATCTAGTTTAGAGTACAACTAAGCAAACCTTTCAAAAGACCCTCTATTGACTAGGTCATCATACATTCATTCTTGTGTATGTACATGTTCATATATAAGGAAACCATTCATATATTACATGTAGACACTACACATATATATACTTCATCATATCATATACTTTCATGTTCATAGATTAATTTATGGATTCATATTTATGTATATATAGTAATCACTCTAGGAACTATTCTATGAAGGTAGACATGTGCAATGTATGTACGAATGCCTATACCATTGCCTACACTAGTAAACCCATCAAGCAATCCTAGTTAAGATACATTTCACGCTTCATGGACATATACTTTATGTTCATATTACTAGATATTAGCGAATATGAGAACTATCATTTCATTAGACACCATGAACCTATACTTCTAATAAGAATACATGAGGTGTAAGTGCATGTATATTTGAAAACTACACCACATAAGGATATTGAATCAATATTGATTCAGCCACCCTCATAAGACCACAATCCTCATTCATGCATACAGAACACACCACATGATAGCATAGGAGACAAGACAACTTCATCAAATGCTTTCTACACTCCTAACATGGGGTAAGATCACACATTCATATATGGGTACATAGGTAGGGGTCATTTACAATTATAAATTAATCATTGGAATCACATAGACCAAAACTACCCGTAACAACTTTATTCAAACGTTAAGGACATCATTAATATTACAAGAACATGATACTAGAGTATAGACTAGGCATACTACTTCACACGTGTGATCATCATAACCACACTTCATAATGCACACACTTGACTTCAAGGACATTATCAAAAAATATAAGGATTGAAAATAAATAAAACACCACCACCATAAGTGGACCATACTGCACAATGCCATACAAGGACATTTGAACTAGCAATTGTAACGCCCCTAAAATGAACTAGGTTTAACTAGATATTGAATAGTGAGTCATGACTTAATATGTTTGAACTAGATAATTTTTATGTAAGTAGGCAGTGTGTGAGGTTTGGTTGTGTTCGGAATTCAAAAGTCATGGAATGTCCATGACATTCGACAACTAGAGGTCTATGTGCTTATGTGAAGTTTTTGGTGACTCAGCATGTTTGGGGTGTTGTTAAGGTTCCTAATTGATGGTGGAAGTTCGTAAGACCTAGATGAACTGTTATAGGGGTTTAACGTCTATGTAAGTCTTCATCTAAGACCCATGAGGGGGCCTAGAAGAGGACCCCAACCCTTAGGCTGAATGTATTGAAATCTAGGCAGTCTACGATCCTATCACCTACGGACGATGATCCAGCAGGACGACCTATCCATTAGAGGATGCCCAAAGATATTTCAAAAAGGGTTTTCAAATTCTAACTTCTTCTATCTTTGACTCTGAATATGTGCCTTTGCCTGAAAACATTTTGATGGTTAAAATAAGTTGTTTTTAGTGTTAATTGATGATTTAAATGTTAAAACTTCAGTGAAACCATGTTTATGCATATTATAAACTTTGGACTTGTGAAATAGGCTTGTTGCTTTTATCTAGATAAGGTTAGAGTTGCATTTTTTATATTTTATTTTGAGTTATGTACTACCTATATATGATATAGTATGTTATTTTATGAAATATAAAATAAAGGTGGTGAAATCTTTGATGAAATATAACTTGCTCTATCTTTTGTAGTTTCCATTGAAATGTTCTTAAGTTGTATGGTCCACCTTTGGTGGAAGAATTTACTTAAAGTCGATGAATATGTATTTTCATATGTATTGTGAGTGTAGACATGAAGTCACCGTATCAGAAACAAAGAGATAATGTTCACGTTCATGTTTATATGCTTTATAAAGCTTGAAATGTATAGGTTGTGTAGATTATATCTAAATGAAGTATGTGTATATGTGATACGAGTGTCTGAAATGTGATGAATAAATATCTAAGCATGTTCGGAAGTCAATGATATAAAAATGGTGATATGTGAAAAGTGTGCTCACATGTACACATACACTTAGAATGAATGAATGAAGCTATTGAATGTGAATGTGGGATTGTAGGGTGGACACTCTTCCTGAGTAGATATGAAGTGTCTAGACCATTCCTAATCTTCCTATGAGACTTAATGAAGGGGGAGTTTTGGGGTGAACTCTCTTTGTGAGTTAAGATGAAGTGTGTAGTAGAAACCTCACCATTCCCTAAAGCTTATTAAGATAGGTTAGAGAATGGACACTCTCCCTGAGTTGAGATTTTGTGTCCAATAGTTATTCCTTAACCTTTTGTAGTGAATATTAAGATTCCATGGGGGAATTATTCTTCGTATCAAGATGATATGATGAATGGGTTGCTATACTTTGTGAGTTGAGATGTTGTATCAAACATACCCTTTGAGATGAGTACTCCTCGTTAGTAGGAAATGAATTACTTAGAAACAATCCCCTTATCCCTTAAATATGCGCGCGTATATGTATAGGTATTGGAGATTCAATGTAAAGTCTAAGAGAATGACCCTACCCTAGTAAATTAGGGATCCCTCATCCGATAAGGGTTAATATCGAGATTCAATGCCTAGCTCTCATGGTCTTTGTAGGTTAAAGCTAGACCCCACAAAAGAATGTAATGAACTAAGTATTCTAAAGAGTGTACTACAGAGAGATGGTGGTGGTATGTGATGCTATCAATTCATTGCACTAGTAGGCAATTAAAAGGGGAGTCTTGGTGTGTGTTTATATGCAATATATGATTGAGTTATTATATTATGTAAATGAGTTATGTTACTTAATGTCTAATGTTAAGAAAGCATGTTAAAGTTATGTCTTGTATGATGAAGATTATGAATGAAGAATGTTGTGTGCTTGATCTAAGGGAACCTTCAGGGATAACTTGATAGGAGTATTAGTATGGGATACTTGCATTTTTTTAAGCTTCGGAGTTTTCTTGGAGAAGGGAACTTATGTGAAATCCTTAACGGTAAGTATGCTTCTCTAGTGTGTTGTGGTAAAGTGTTGACTTGTTACCTGTGCGATGCAAGCTTATAATGGGTAGTGTTGAGGATCAATTAGGTGTTTATTGAAATGATTGTATGGGTGTTTCTTTCATGTCTCACATTAGTGAGTCTTAGTACAACCTTGGTTTAGGAAACTACAATGGAAATGAGTTAATTGTGAGTTGGTAAGGTGTGAGTTAGCAAGGAATGGGTTTACTGTAAGAAATCTTGTATTCACTATAAAGTGCTTCTTTGTGCTAAAATAATGGAAGTTCTATTTGTGTGCTAAATAATGACTTTTATGCTATTTTAATTCTATAATCATGAAGATTTTACTCAATTAGCATGAAAGCTATATTTCTACAAAAATTTCTTTTGCATGTTTTTGCCTATGCCATACTTAGTAAAATGTTTGTACTAACTCCATACTTTTATCTACTCTATGAGTATAGGTTGTGCAAGACCCCCAAATGAGTTAGGGTGTCTAGATCCTAACATGTTCATCATAACGCCTAAGGTCCTAAAATTACCTAAAATATCCTATTGAGGTAGTGTGTAAAGTTTGAGGTGATTTGGAAGTCAAACGTCAAAGGACAACCAAGATGTTCAACGACTAGTCACCTATGTGTCTCATGTTTCTAAAATGTTCGAAAGTTAGCCCTTGAGACGTCCAAGTGTATCTTGCTGAAGCCTAGCCTGTTTAGACGTGTTACGGTTTATTTGTTTTCTGTGAAACTTATATGGGAGGTCTAAAACTTGTTAAGGTTTGTATTTACTTTAAAAACGATTGGGTAAGACCTCTAAAGAGACCCACAAAAGGGCCCATACGAAGGATCCAAGGGCTTTGAGACACTGCCTTTGAAGTGTAAATCGACGAGCCAAACGACGCCTTGTTGGTTAACCAACAGACCGTTGGTGGTGTTTCATCAATGGAAAATTTTGCTTCGGCAAGTCTCATCCCATAAAAAGTCCAAGGTCCAACCGGCTGAAGCCACAGAAGGCCAGTTGATGGACCTACTGGCCATTGATGGTGCTTGTCTATGGTGGCCTGCAACTGGTGCCATGCACACTGTTTCACTAAAGGGGCGAATTGGGAATTCACCCCACCTCCTAACCTGACTCTAATTGATTTATTTATATGTTTTTTGGTGTATATAAGTAATATAAACCGTGATCAACCCATTCCCTATCCCATTCTCACGAAGTAAACCTTCTCTCCTAAACTAATTCTCTCTAGAAATCTACATGGTTGTTGAAGCTCAAGAAAATCTTGTAGATTGGATTCTCATGGGTACGTCACCATGTTTTAGAGGTGTTCAACTAGATAAAGGTATGTTGATCCTTCTTGTTCTTCAATCTATCCATGGGTACATTCTAAAAATGTTTTTAATAGATAAATTATTCTTAATTGATGTTAATGTATTGGTTTTGACTTTATTTTAATCCACTTTAATTATGAACCTATGTCCCTTCCAAAAATCGATTTTGCCCTTGCATGGGCATTATGATCATGGCTAGTTAATGCTCGAATTACGATTCTCTTACGTTAAATTTTTTATATCTAATGTTATTTACATGAATTGATAATGATCTGATGATGAAGGATCTATGAGGATCACTATATGATGATTTGAACATGTCTAATTCGTGCCTTTGTGTGATCATTGTAATGTGGACGTTTTAATGAAGAATAGTGGAATTTGATTGTGTTGTAGTTCTTTTAGCTATTGTTTAAGGTTAATATTATGATTGAATTTTAAGTATAAATCATGTATGATCAGTGTGAGGAAGTATTGATATGATTTGATCTAACTTCTTTTATTCTATTGAATAGTAGCTTGTGATGTTGACGTTAGGTTAGTTGTTATATGGATCGGTCATGGTTAATTGTCATTTGCTACTGCCTTTAATGTAATGTGATTAGGAAATGTGTGTAATGGATCTAATTTGGATATATGCATGATAGTTTGAATAGGATTAACCAATGTAAATTTATCTTCAATGAATTCCTAATATGAAGCATGCTTAAAGTGAATTCGAATTTATTAGCGATTGTAGTAGGATCTCGTTTAGACTATGATTTCTTCGGATACTTCCCTACGTGTATATGATTGATGAATCTTGATTGATAAACCAGATTAGGGAAATTGATTGATGATTTATGCCTATCTATTCTCTAGAATAATCGTAATGTTTTGAACTAGTTGTATCATGATCTTGTAGCGAATTGTACATGGTTTCTTCTACGCTTAAAGTACATTTAGCTACTGACTATAAATGAATTATCGATGAAAGAGTGTATTGATCAATGTTGATAAAAAAGGACAGATGTAATAGTAAGGTCTACTCTTCCTTGCTACTTTTTTATATTGTTGTAGTTGATGAAGCCTTGTATGGCATTGTTTGGTATGGTCTACTTATGGTGGTGGTGTTTACCTTATTATCATTATATGTGTTGACAATGGACTTGAAGGAAAATTGATGAATATATTGATTAGTGGTTATGATGATCACCTTATGTGTATCTTGTGCCTAGCCTTCTAATGTAGTAGTGAATCTAGGTTACGTTACCATTGTCATGAGCATGTAAATGTTTATTTTAAGATCATGTGCAGGTGCTGCCATTGATGAATTCTTATGTATAAATGACCCCTACCCATGCCCCCCTATGCGAATATGTGAATAGCCAAGGTTAAGAGTCCTGAATTTAATGTAATGATTGTCTTGCCTCCTATGCCAAGTGGTGTTCTTTGGTCCATGCTTTTTTGTGCATTATGGTCTTAAGAGGGTGGCTGCCTCAAGATGTTATTGATAGCCATTATGTGATTATGTGGACAAATGTACACACACTCACACATTATGCATGCGTACCAGTAGTATAGGTCATGGTGTCTAAATGAAAGGTAGTTCTCAGCCTCACTAGTGTCTACTACTATGCATGTAAGGATGATGTTTATGAAAGTATGATATGTGTTTCCTTAGCAAGGATGACTTGATAGGTGTACTGGCATGGACAAGGGTGTTGGACCTTGCTTATGCATTGCACATATGTTCCTTGATAGAATAATTTCTAGTTTTGGTTTCTATGTATATGAATATGAATGTATGAACATGTGTGACCTATATATGTTATGTTAAAGGAGTACTCACATATATGTATACACACACAGACACATGAATGATGATCTAGTCAATTGAGGAGCCTTGAAAGGTGTGCTCAAGTGTATCCTAAATTAGATAGTGCTAATACATATGCTATGTCCATGTGAAAGGATATCTCACATGATTTAGGTTGATGAGCTCTCATCTATGACCTATGAGCTAAGACTATGAGTTGATGGCTCTCTTAAACGTATATTTTATAAAGTATGCTATGAAGGCTTTTAATAAAGGTAACATAGCTTAGCGCTGAGTGAACTTAACAATTGGAGGTGATGTCTTTCCATAGTGGAATGTTCAACCTATAGTTTTACATGTGGAGTTGACTCCCCAAAGAGGGATAATCATCTAATAGATTCCCATTAGAGGAGGCCCCAATTGCCAAGTGGTATGTAGAGGGATCATACCTATCTTTTAGTTCAATAAACTATGCTTGCAACATAGGATCTACTAATGTGATATCAACTAGTATGCTAGGATCTGTTAATGTTCTACCTTTGCTAGGTAATAACACCTTCCATTTGTGTAAGGCTATACAACACCAAATTCTATGTTTAGTACCCATGGTCATAGTGTCGGTTAAGTCTATAGTTTTCCTAAAGTAAAATGGATAATGGAGGTAAATGAATAGGATACTAACTAGGAGGACTTAAGGGAGGTTAATTAGGAGAGGTAGAAGTCATGAACCCATTTAGACATTGCACAGATAGCTCCTTAGGAAGTCCTAGGAAGGTGTTTTAATGTGTATGATTATGGTTGTGTCTTTATGCATGGCATGGTAGAATTTGTCTTTTTGTCATGAAGATGTTCATGGTATGAGTCTATGTAACATGATCTTATTCTTATATGCACTATGTGAGTCTTAATGACTCTATGATGACAATTGTTGACATGAATGGAGTTGTCCTTATGTGTTATGATGATGTATGAAGTTTTATGGTTTGTGGTATCATGAAGAGTTTACTAAGTAAGTGTGAGGTTATGGGGCTTCACATGTACATTGCACTAGTATACTAAAATTTGGGTCATAAATAGGATCTTATAATGACTTATGTGAAGTATAGAAAAAATATATTCAAATTGATATAGTTTACTGTAATATCTTATGACCTTGACATGAATATGACTTGCAATGTGCTATACTCATATGATGATGTATGATTTCTTATGTAGGTATTATCAATTCTTTACTTGTGGCCTAAGGTGATACATTGCACCAAGTATCAGCAGAGGGTTACTCGGGAAGTTAGTGAATAAAAGAAAAGAAAACTGACTTTAATGTAAAAAGATCTCACTGTAATGTGACTCAAAAATTCCTTAAATTCAATATGTGATCTTATATGATGTTTGGTATTTTAATATGTTTATATGAATTGTGTGAATGATATAAATACTACTTAAGGGTTTTTTTTAAGATTTACTCAAAAAGGCATGAAGTATGATTTCAACAAAATGTCCCTTTTTAAATGCATGGTTTCGTATGGTTCTCATACTTAGTGCATTCTTGCACTAATCCCATTCTTCTCTACTTTTTAAACAAAGTGTAGTTTATGGGTGCTTAAAGGATGTTTCAAATGGTGGAGAGCTTTATAGATGATTCCAAAGCTCAAGGAAAGGGGTTCTTATGTTCTAAGGTTTCCCTAATCATGTCTTATAGTAAAATGTTTAATCGTTATATAGTTATGCATATGTTTTATGGGTCGTGTCCCTATTGTAGTCTAATGTTGTTGATTGAAAGATGCCAAAGAGACTTAGAGTCTTAGTATGTATTATAATATTTTATATATATATATATATATATATATA